>NC_092807.1:70597285-70622285 GCF_040954645.1 Diabrotica undecimpunctata | reverse complement strand
TTTTCTACTGCTAGCACATGCAGAGAAACACAACCCGTGATAGTCCACAATGTCTACCACCTGTCTACTTTTGTCATAAGCCTAATATTAGGTATCTATATCTAAATATAACAAAAAATATTATTAATTATTGTGTATTTATACAATAATTATTATGTTCTACATATTGAACGTGGTAATTTAATTATTCAATTAGCGTTTTGGATTTTTTGTACTATGTGTGAAAGACAAGTTACATTTTCCTACTATTCTTTATATATTTTTTACTTTATATACCCTGGGGAAGGGAGGTGTAACCCCCAAAACCCCCTGGGTACGCCACAGTGCATAACGTATTAGTGGTAATTTTTATATTAGTATTAGAATTAGGTTTAGTATTCGGACAACATGTCTTTTAAAAAGAATAGTAGGAGAGGATTACATTTAGTTAAACGGTAAGTAAATCTATTAATCTTTTGTTTATTCCTTACCGACCGTCTAATAGTTGATCTACCATGTTAAACCAAAATCTTGAAAATTTAAAACTTGATATTTTGTATATTTTGTATTGTGTTGTATATATTGTATATTACAATATACTCGCTATATATCGCTACTTCAATACAAAAGAGCCACAAACCGGTAATTGTAAAATTAAGTACATTTACTTTCTAAATATAATAAACACTAGAGACCTCGCCCTGTGCACAAGGCATTACAGCCTGCAAGTCATATACTGCAACTATAAATATCTCAGTAACTTTTTGTTTGTCTTTTTCTTTTTCTGATCTTGAAAGAATTTTCTCTTTCATCTGGTTTTGGTTTCGCTTGTAAACTTGGTTTATCGTCAGCATTATTAGAGAATGTACATTCTTCACACTGGTCTTTCTTGGGCTGACAGGAGATATTAAAGTCTATCACAAAAATGTGATCATGCGTTAGGTGTGGAATATGTTGTTTATCCTCAGAAACACATTTATTAACATAATTTCGGTGTAAAGCAGCAATGTTAAGACCGCCTTCTATATTTTCGCGTTTAGAACGAGATCTACAATAATGGCTCTCGATTCTCGGAATGGAGTTAATATGATTCCTGACGTCATCCTAGAGATGGATTAATCTGGTGACGATTATTGTGTCTTCCTCTAAGATCTTCATCCTGAATGCCTTTGACAGTACAGTTGTTGTTCTTTTTCACAACAGTTGTGATGGTTTTCCCGGAAATGTCTAGGGTATTCATGAAGAATATTTTGCATACTCTCTTACGTTCAGTACCTAAAGGCAAATGTATGCGTTGTTAAAATTTTTGCGTGTACTGTCAACGCGTATAATATAACGATACTTTGGTACAATATAGACTTTTTATTAGATATCAGAGCTGGGAACAAATTAATTACAATTAAAAATTGAGTATGCACTTTACTCAAAAGTAAATGTAATTAATTTCCCTCTGTAGCTGTGATGTGATCGTTATATTTTCTTTTTCGAGATAAAAATGTGATAACTTTTCACTATGGTATTAAGAAGCCTAAACAAAATTAAAATAAAAATAGAATCAGTCTCATTAAAAATAACTGATACGGAAAGCGAATCAAAAAGGATTTTTTGTTTACAGACTGTAAATTCAAGTAAATAATTCATTGTAAAATTCAAGTAAAATTGCTTGCTATTTCTATTATGAACTAATTTGATGAAGAGGAAGACATAGTAAAATGTATTAATCCATAAAGACTGAGATAGTATAAATATTACATAATACCCGATCATTTAATTTTTAACTATCAACAAAAATGTAATATAATATGATGTACCAATTTAATGGTAATATGATATTCACAGAGATAGCCGCAATAATTTCTTTGTCGATAAAATTGTTTAGATAATTATTATATTCCAACTGACACAGCAGAGCAGTAAAGTATTATATATAAAGATGGTGTTAAAGATATCTTTGCTTACTTGGTCTACTAGTATTACAAGTTATAGCGTTGGTATTTGATAAAATTACTGTTTACACAACTTGGCAACTCAGCCAGTTGATATAATGATAGAAAACTGCAATTTATGTTAGGGTTTGAAAATATTACAGAGTCGTCATGTAGAAATCTACGATTAAGTTAAAAAAATTACCACAGTAGTATGCCGCAGTAGAGCCATCTCTAGGATCAGAAACAAATTAATCGAGGGTGAAGATCAACCTTAAATTTGGTTATAACTTTGATATTGATCATTATTGTAGAAAATTCTTCCACCGTTCAAATATGATACTAGTTCTCGCGGTGGTTTCAAGCAACCATATGAATCAAAGTATTCTATATCGCTGTTTATCTTTCGGTAAGCTACTCAATGTGTACCGGGGTTCTTCGATATATCAAGATTAATAATAGCACATTCATGTTTACGAGGGATATGTGGTAAATTATCTCGCATAAACACGCCACGAAAATTTGGTATTTTTAATTGTTTAGCAAATTTATTTAAGTCCACAATGGTTAAAGGTCTGTTAGGTAGCTTTAGCGGGAGTTTTTTGACTTTTTTAAATATAATCCAAAGCCACCTTTAGCATTTTTTCGTAGGTATAATCCTTTGCCTAGATGCTCCATAGCTTTATTGTGACGTTTATCATCTTCTAGTTTCTTTTGAGCATTCTTTGAACCAATTACAGTCTTGACAATTGTGTTTGCGCCCCCAGCCAAACTGCCGAGAGCTGATAGACCTGCAAAGATTGGGATTAAAGGTAAAATACCACCAGATTTTGGTTCGAATGGAATTATTCTTGGAACTCGTACATTCTTCTTCCCACTTACATTCTTAACGGCCGTTCTAGCTGCTGCAAGTGCAAGTAGGGCTGATTTACGCAGATTTGGTGACGGGAGGAGCACGTTTCAACGTTTTTATAATTGGTTGTAGCACATGTCGCTTAAACGAACCAACACCTTTACCTTTACGTTTCATACCCATACCCAGTTTTCGTTAAGCTTTCATTGCTGTAGTAGTCAACCGGGCAGTAGCTTTTTCACCCAAAGATGCGTCTTTTGCTTTAACTCGTTCCCACGCTTTGTTTTCCAAGACCCAATCTGCTTTATGACAATCTTTCAATGAACTACTCTGGGAATATGCAATATCCTGATCTCTCGCAGCTCGATCTAACGGATTTATCCCCAGATCTCCACGAGCTAGACGTTTCTGTAATTTAGTTCCAGGTCCTAGATATTGGTAACCAGGAGCATGCAATTCAAACGGTAGACTGTTGATTAGAGAATTCAGCACTCCTTTACCTTGAACGACCAACATTGAAATGAACCGTCTTTTCCAAAATATCTTTATATATAACCGTGTGTACAGAATACATCTCAATCACAAGATGAAGTTCATTCAACAAGACAAGACACTAGCAGTGGAAAACTTGGATTTTGTCGATAACGTGACAAGAACCAGTAAACATGGTGCATTGCTACCACATTCTTTTCGTGCAATCATATGTGGTCCAAGTGGGTGTGGAAAAACTAATGTGATGTTGGCATTACTATGGCGCTAAATTTAAAAATGTTTAAGTTTATTCAAAGTCGTTGTTTCAACTCAAGTGTCAATTTTTGAAGGAAGTGTTGACATTTGTGGAAGAAGTGGGTTATTTTCCATTTAAAGGCAATGATGACGTAATAAGTCCTGGTGAAGCTAAACCAAATTCCATTTTTTTTTTGGATGACGTATCAACGGATCCGCAACAAACAATACGTGAATATTAATGTATGGGTAGTGTTTGCGCCGCAAACAATTATTTTAGACTTTTTTTTATACAATCGGCAACAGTGTGCGTGACTTTAGCAAGGAGTGCGCGCACCTAGCAGATGACATATTGAGATCGAGACGAGACATCAACAAGTAAGCAGTTCGCAGTTCGGTAAACAACAAAAAATTCGTTCAAGAAAGGTTTCATTTACAAAAGACGATAGTGTTTTAGTTTAAACAGCGTTTTGTTAAAGTTAAAATAAAGCCAGTGTTTACAGTCCACCTAGTTTTCATTTTTGCCTAGTAATAGTATAAAACCACAATAGTCAATAAACTAAACATTTCTTGGTCCAAACGAGCGCGGATGGAACATTTCTTGACGAACTATAGAAAGGCTGGACTCAGTGAGTGCAACAAAGATAGACAATCAAGTTTCTATGGTTGTCGTCAAGTCGACGCCAGGAAAGATAAACATTTTTACCGGCAAATTGGTAAGCGATCATTGGTTATCTATTCCAAGCAATAACATTTTTTTATTATAGCCTCATTCATTTCATTTATTTGTTTTGAAAGTAAAGCCACAAATTTAAGTTTGAACTATATTACAGTCACCTCAAATACGATATTTTAAGTAGGTTAAAATTACTTCAAATTCAATATATAGGGTGAATCAATTTTCAACTTAAAATATTTTTTATTTTCTTTCTTTTCAAACATATCTAGCTAACATTACACTATATTTAAACGATCTTTGGTGGTATTTGCACTCGATTAAACATGAAAGCAGAACTGAAAAAACTCATTTCGCGCCGCACATCGCTATATTCTAAACTATCAAGCTTTACGAGCATAGTTAACAATATGGCAAATGAGGCAAATATTTCAGAACAGGACATTTTAATATTAAAATTAAGACTAGAAAAGATAGAACCATTATGTGGGGAATTCGATAGTATTCAAAGCGATATCGATACCAGTGCTGAGGGAGAACCAGAATTACAACAAACTCAGGATAACGAAAGGTTCACTTTTGGAAATAAATATTTCGATTCTGTGGCATTAGCCAAACACTTGATAAGCAAATACGATAATTCAAATTCAAACAATATTCCTGATAATGACAATATAAATTTGAGTTCTTTGCCTCCAATGCATCTAAAAACATTTAGCGGTAACTACGAGGACTGGATCGAATTCCGCGATACTTACATAGCCATGATACACAGTAATAAAAAATTGGACAATATGAAAAAATATTATTATCTTAAAGGTTCATTAGAAGGTTCCGCGGCACAAATCGTCAAATAAATTTAATTCGGGGCTTCTTATTACAACAGTGCTTGGAACTCACTATGCGAAAGATACGATAGGGCTAAAATGTTAATTCACAAGCCCGTAAAAGCACTTTTTAATATAGAAACAATAAGCAAAGAAACTTCACACAAAATCCGAGCATTGGTTGATGAAGTTTCTAATCATTTCCAGGCATTAGAGAATTTAAATAAAAGTACTGACAATTGGGATCTACTCTTGATTCATATGATTACATCTAAATTTGACAATAATATTTTACGTGATTGGGAAAAACATACTAAAGAGATGCAAGACGAAACGTGGAGCGATTTAAAGCGATTTCTAAGGGATCGTGCAGACTATTTAGAAAAAATAGAGGGTAAGATTGAAAAGCAGCCTTCAATACAAGAGAAATTGGGTAAATTCGATGCCAAGCAACGGTCTAAAGGGTATACTCGAAGTTTTACTTCTACAAGCGAGTTTAACGGTACTAGCAAAGGTTGTGTTTTCTGCAAGGGCGATCATTCAATTTATTCCTGTGAACAATTTCTTAGGCATTCTATTTTTGAGAGGCGCAATTTTGTCAATAAAGCCAAATTATGTCTAAACTGCTTAAGAACAGGCCATATTCGTTCTAAATGCAAACTAGGGCCTTGCCGAAAATGTAAGCGATGGCACAATACTCTTATTCATGAGGAAATCTCTAGTAATAAACATGAAAATAATGAAACTATAGCAAATAATAACACCTCTCTAACTACCATAACTGCATTGTCCTCTGTGCAGCAAAAAATTTTATCAACTGCCTGTGTAAAAATAGCAGATTCGAGGGGTAAATATCACATTGCGCGTGCGCTTCTAGATTCAGGTTCTCAGAAATCATTCATAACCGAGCGCTTCTTCAATCTCTTAGGTTTTCAGGATCAAGCTACCAATCTTTCTATCACTGGCATCAGCAATCAGACTTCTTGTTCTTCCAGAAAGTGCAATATATGTATAGAATCACAATATCACTATTTTAAAGCTGATGTTACATTTTTTATTCTAAAGGAAATAACTAGCAATCTACCTGCAACATTTGTCGATAATGAAACCTTGAATATCCCAAGCATAATTATACTAGCGGATTCTAAGTTTCTCGAATCTAGACCTATTGACATTTTAATTGGGGCAGATCTATTTTGGCAACTATTATGTCCCAATCAAATCAAAATCAACCAGTACGTTTTCCAAGAGACTCATCTAGAATGGGTTGCATCGGGTCAGGTCGGCCTCTCTAGTTTAAACAATATCAGATGCCACCTCAGCACTAGCATTAATTTGGATTTGCAAATGCAATTAGCAAAATTTTGGAAATTGGAGGAATGCCAATCTACCAAGATTCTCTCCACTGAAGAGCAATTTTGTGAAGAGCACTTCAAGGAAAATACACGTCGTATCGAGAACGGTCGATTTATTGTGCGTCTTCCATTAAAACAGTCACCCGAATCACTAGGTGAATCCAAGGTTCAAGCAGAATAGAGATTCTACAGCCTTGAAAGAAAACTAAAAAGAAATCCATCATTCTGTGAATTGTACGTTCAGTTCATGCAAGAATACCAAGAGCTTAATCACATGACTGCGATAGAAGAAAACGATTATCATCATCCTGTATACTATATGCCACATCATGGAGTGCTTCGTGAACAAAGTTTGACTACCAAACTACGAGTAGTATTTGACTGTTCAGCACCGACCACATTAGGGTTGTCTTTGAACCATATTCAATGCGTCGGGCCTACGTTACAGGATGATCTATTTTCAATACTAATTAAATTTCGTCAGCACCCATATGTCGTAACAGCGGACATCGAGAAAATGTATCGCATGATTACTATTGACGATGAGTGCAAAAACTTACAAAGAATATTATGGAGGGACGATCCTTCCGAACCAATAAAAACATTTGTTCTAAACACCGTTACATACGAACAAGCATGTGCGTCTTATTTAGCAATAAGTCTTATTCAACTCGCCACAGACAATGAAAAAACTTTTCCCGAGATAGCGGAAATCATTCTGCGCGATTTCTACGTTGACGATATGCTTACTGGAGCAGACACTATTGAAGACACCCAACATATGTGTCAAACCGTCTCAAACATTTTAAAAGCAGGTTGTTTTAATCTACGAAAATGGTATTCGAATGACAATAAAGTATTAGATGGCTTGCAGCATTCAAACGATGCATGTATTTTGAAGTTTGATCCAGAAGAAAAGGCAAAAACGCTTGGACTAACATGGTCATGTAATAGGGATTTACTACATTATGAGGTGGAAAGACTACCCATCAATAAAATTCCTACGAAGCTATCTGTTCTTTCTTCAATATCCAAGATTTTTGATCCATTAGGACTTTTAGGTCCATGCACAGCGTTAGCCAAAACTATAATGCAAAAACTTTGGCTCGAGAAGATTTCTTGGGATGCACCCATTCCAAACGATTTAGCAGAACGTTGGATTAAATTCCAATCTGAATTAGCCCAGCTTAGTCAAGTCAATCTTCCTAGGCATGCCATATGCAAGAATTATAAATACATTGAAATTCATGGATTTGCCGATAGCTCTAGTATTGCATATGGGGCGTGCATTTATTTGCGTAGTGTAGATCATGACAATAAGGTCCACATTCATTTACTTTGCTCCAAGTCAAAGGTAGCTCCAATAAAAACCATTAGTATCCCTAGGTTAGAGCTTTGCGGAGCACTTTTGTTAGTACGTTTATTCAATAAAGTAAAGCAATCTTTGAGAATAACAATAAACGAAACTATTTTATGGTCGGATTCTACTATAGTACTATCCTGGATTCGCACCAGTCCAAATTTACTGAACACATTCGTCAGTAATCGAGTATCCGAAATTCAATCTCTCACTTCCAATTGCAAATGGCGACACGTATCATCACATGACAATCCATGTGACATCTTGTCCAGAGGTCTATTTCCCAGCTATATTTTTAATCACGAGATATGGTGGTCAGGTCCTCCATGGTTTCAGTTGAATGAATCCTCCTGGCCCACCTCAAAGTTCGACTATATTTTAGACCTACAAGAATTAAAGCAACAGAATTTCACTCATTTGGCCACTGCCTCAAAGTTATTTCCATTTGAGCGCTTTTCACGTCTTAGTCATTTAAAAAGAGTGGTTGCTGTGTGTTTTCGTTTCAAATCAAATTCTCTGCGCTCAGATAAGGAGAAAAGATCTCTTAATAAATATCCTATTTCCGTTGACGAATTAGATCAAGCTTTTCATTCATTATTTCGAATGTCACAAAAGGAATCTTTCTCAAATAAAATTGAACTCTTAACCAATAGCAAATTAATAATTAAGGGCAAACTAGCTAGTCTAAATCCATTTTTGGACGATAAAGGACTTCTGCGTGTAGGCGGTCGTCTGATCAATTCTTCCAATGAATTTAATAAAATTCATCCTATTGTTTTAGACTCAAAGCACAAGTTTTGTCAGCTTCTTTTTCAATTTGAGCACTATAGACTAATGCATCTTGGTCCTCAGGGTTTGTTAGCCACTATCCGAGAACAATTCTGGCCCATCGGGGGCAGAAGACTCGCTAGGTCAACAATTAAATCGTGCCTCACTTGTTTTCGATTTAATCCAAAGACCATACAACCTATAATGGGTAACTTACTTAAGGAGCGCCTCAATTTGTCTAGTCCTTTTAGCTATACCGGAGTAGATTATGCTGAACCTGTCAATATCAAAACGCACAAGGGGCGTGGTGGTTCTATAATTAAAGGTTACATCAGCTTGTTTATCTGCTTCACTACAAAGGCGGTGCATATGGAACTTGTTTCAAGTCTTTCAGCAAACGAATTTTTACTTGCTCTTCGTAGATTTGTTGCACGGAGGGGCAAGCCTATAAAGATATTTTCCGACAACGGAACTAATTTTGTGGGGGCATTTAAAGAGTTAGGCACTTTTCTTTCTAATAACGAACTAACCATGCAGAAAGCATATACTCAAGAAGCTATTTCATGGCATTTCAACCCACCGTATTCACCACATATGGGCGGAATCTGGGAAGAAGGTATTAAGAGTTGCAAGCACCATTTAAAGAGAGTTCTTCAAAACACTCATTTTACATTTGAAGAATTCAATACTATTTTAAATCAAATTGAGGCTATATTAAATTCCCGTCCGCTCTGTCCACTATCATCCGATCCATCCGACTATACTCCATTAACTCCTGCTCATTTTTTAATTGGTCGACCATTGGTTGCATGTCCAGACCGCAACATTACCGAAGAAAGAGTAAACCGTCTTACCAGATATCAGCACATCCAGTTATTGTGTCAGCATTTTTGGCGACATTGGAGTCTCGAATACATAGCCGAACTTCAATACAGAACCAAATGGAAAACCAACTATGGCAGCCTATCTGAGGGTTCTCTTGTTTTACTCAAGTCGGACAATACTTTACCTACTCAATGGCGTTTAGGTCGCATCGTTCATATTTTCAAAGGCTCTGATGACGTCGCAAGAGTAGCATCAATCAAGACCCAAGATGGAATCGTTAAGCGGAGCTTTACGAAAATTTGTCCATTACCAATTGAAAGTTAAGTCCCTTTGGTTTCAAGGCCGGGGGCATGTTTGCGCCGCAAACAATTATTTTAGACTTTTTTTTATACAATCGGCAATAGTGTGCGTGACTTTAGCGAGGAGTGCGCGCACCTAGCAGACGACATATTGAGATCGAGACAAGACATCAACAAGTAAGCAGTTCGCAGTTCGGTAAACAACAAAAAATTCGTTCAAGAAAGGTTTCATTTACAAAAGACGATAGTGTTTTAGTTTAAACAGCGTTTTGTTAAAGTTAAAATAAAGCCAGTGTTTACAGTTCACCTAGTTTTCATTTTTGCCTAGTAATAGTATAAAATGACAATAGACAATAAACTAAACAGGTAGACATAAATATATCGATTGTGCATACCTATGTCAATCGTACAGTCGAGCAGGCAAACAACTCCTACGTGATAATGCTAACCTTATTGTATTGTTTAAGTAGGACGAGCTCAATTTAAAACACGTCTTTGACGATCACGTCTCACCGGATATGACATTTGACCAATTTAAACAATTTTGTTCCGAATGTTGGCAGGACAAATACGGTACGTTCGTGATTGTTAAGGATTTCGATATTTCTTATGAACGATATCGTAAAGGCTTCGACAAGTTTATAAAACTGTAGGTATGATCGAAACACACGCATTGTATAATAATATGTCAGACAAAGAGGTAGCTGCATGCAAACGTAAAGTTGCCGAACTAGCTCGTGTCATTCGCAAAAAGTATTTGGCACTAAAGCTAGGTAGAACAGAACAGGATGAGTCGCTAAATAAACTCTTTAAACCTATAGCTAAACCTCTAGAA
Source organism: Diabrotica undecimpunctata (assembly GCF_040954645.1). NCBI lineage: Eukaryota > Metazoa > Arthropoda > Insecta > Coleoptera > Chrysomelidae > Diabrotica > Diabrotica undecimpunctata. The sequence goes on along the minus strand of NC_092807.1, from coordinate 70,611,857 downwards.
GATATTGCGCAATCTTCAAAAACGTTGCATCATGCTACTAATAACAAGCTTAATAAGAAAGTCAAAAGGAAGAGGTGAAAACGGAGCAAAATCCTAGAATATCATTTATTAGTGATGGTGATGTATTTGAAGACACCGATAAACAGGATGAACAGTATGAAGAAAATATAGAAACAACCCAATCTCAAGATGAAGGATCTGATCAGGTGTTTCAAGAGCACTTATCGCAATACCATCCTCTAATTCATCCTTATGTTACGGACCACTGGAGATACTCAGATAAAATAGATACGGTATACGGTCCAACTCATGATCCTAGAAGGTCCAAATGGAAACTTGGAAAAACTGATATTGATTTTAATGGTAAAGGTTGGATAATGGTAGACGGAATATATGTTGAAGGAACTCGCGGATTATATGAATTACTATTTTACAAAGACCCTAAATATTACACTAAGAATGACGTTAAAAATTATATTGCATTGCTGGAATTAACTGAAGAACACAAAAAACAGGATGGAACACTAAAAGAGACCAATAGATACAAGTGGATTGAAATTATTAGACCTAATCTTCGATCGCTACCACAACGTCGACATACAGTGGTTAGTAGGCAGGAGGTTAGCTCTGGATTACCTACACATTTGACATACAACGATGACCCTGTGGAATATGTATATTGGGACGACCCAAATGAACTTTGTGATCGTCTCAAATTATTGATTACTTCCCAATAAGCAGGAAATACATCCAACAATAACGAAATTGTTGCCATTATCAACGAATTACGTGAAGCAGATATTATATATTAATGTTAGGTTGGATGGAGCATCATTTGGTCGTCATAATTATCGTTCTAATGAACAACCCGTTCAAAAGCTACGTGAAGGTTTGAAGCAATCCATTTTGGATTTACAAAAGCAAATAAATGCAGTAAATAAAGACATTAAACGGGATCCTCTTGTAGCAGGCATACATCTTTCCAACAAGAAATACGTAGATGACTGCATTGTTCACGTCAAAAATTTTGTAAGAAAAGAGTTTAATTTGATACGTAAAGAATATCTGAGGACAATAAAATGGTTGGTTTGAGAATATCTGATTTAACAAAACAAGTACATGACTTTAAAAATGATTAAGATATATTTAAACGTGAAATGAAGAAGAACATTTTAGATGCTGCCTACCAAAGTGCACAAAATATGCTGAAAACGTTGGAAATATAAAAAAAGGTTAAAACGATGGATCTTAATTCACATGATTTAGACAATCGTCTTAAGGTAATAGAAGAATACATTGAAAATAATAGAATCATATAAACACTAGAAACAATGACTTAAAGCGTTAGAAGATAAAAAGGTTTGAAAGAGTGAATATGTCCCATGTAAAAAAGATGAAATGTAAAAAACGTAATAAATTACGAAGAGAGTTACAGTTTAATATGCAAACAATAAATGGCAATAGGATTCATGATATTGAGCAACGGCAGAAAAGTATTCGAGATGAAACAGATATGAGATCTTTATTAGATGGTAGAGTATCAGATCTGTCAAAGACTTTGTTCGAGCTGGATGAACATTTATCTGCAGCAGTAAAAGAAATACAAGACTCGCTTGCTATATTTAACACATATTTACACCCTTTAGTCCAAAGAGTTGAAGCGTTAGAAGGTAGACATAGTGTATTCCAAAGAGAAGATACAACTAGTTAACGAGCTATATAAGCAAGCACGAAAAAATTATCCTCGTCGTCGAACAATCATTAAAGGATTAGACGATTTATGGCAAATGGATCTTGCTGAAATGCGTTCGTATGCTAATCAAAATAAACAACACAAGCTGATTCTCGTTGTAATTGATTGTTTTTTAAAGTTTGTGTGGACTCGACCATTAAAGACTAAGACAGGGGAGGAAAGTATTTGAATATTTTCGGACATTCTTTCTCATACTCAACGATGTCCGAGAAATTTACAGACAGACCAAGGTACGAAATTTTTCAATTCCAAGTTTCAAAATCTCATGAAAAAGCATGGTATTAATCACTATAATACCTTTAGTGTTAAAAGAGCAGCTATTTGTGAACGAGTTATTCGTACATTGAAGGAAAAACTTTACAAGTATTTCAGTCTTAATGGTAATTACAAATGGATTGACACCTTACCTCAAATCACCGAAGAGAACAATAACACGAAACATAGCAAAATTCGACTTAGACCTGTTGACGTTAATAAATCCAACGAAAAAGATATTTTACGAAAATATTACACTCACTTGGAAATCGCTGGTCTACGAAAATTGAAAGTTGGTGATGTAGTTCGCATTAGCAAAAATGAACATGTTTTCGATAAAGGATATAAGCCGAATTGGACAACTGAATTATTTAAAATCGTTGAAATTAAAATAACGAATCCTACAACATACTTGATTGAAGATATGACTATCAAAGGAGCATTCTACGAAGAAAAATTGCAAAAAACGGCTAATCCTGACATTTATTTAGTTGAAAAATTACTGCGCAGACGCGGAAATAAGATGTACATTTAATGGTTAGGATTGGATAGCAAACATAACAGTTGGATTAATAGTTCAGATCTAGTTTGAGGATCTGATTTTACATACGCCGCGTAGACATACTCTAAATCAGTGGGGAATGGCGGACTAAAAAGTATAAATTGCAAAAAAGCCTGCAAACTCACTCTCAGTTGTTCTTGTCATTTCATCAATATGAGTTCTCAAGATATTGGTTATGGTTCATCAAGTGATATGGTAGTAATTGATGATTCACCAGAAAATGATTATGATACATAACTAAATAGAGTTATAGCAAGATTCAAAGAGACTACGAAGAATTAACCATATTATTTATTGGAAACTACCTGTCCAATGAAATGTTTTCACATAAAAATTGGTCTATCTCCTGCCAGACAGTTTTCTCCAGCCATTATTTTGTGTCAACATGGTAAATTTACAAGAATGAGTTTAAATCTATTCGAATGGACCGCCCTAATTGAGATGTTTATAACAATTATGGATACATTTTTCATACCACCTTTGCCCACCTATGCCGATGAGTATGATCCAATCGAATTTGAGTGTGGCGATTTCTGCAAACTAAGACAATAGGTACTGGAAAATGTAAGGTTCGTGACTATCAAGAAACAAGAAACAAATTTTATTTAAGTGAAGATGATGTAAGCCAGATCCTGAGAACATTGATTTAGTCTCTTTATTTAGTCTATTTATGTTTCATCGTGTATCATTATTAAACAATTTAAAGTTTCTTTCATATTATAGAAACGTTGTATATTTCATTCAACAAAATTTTTATACTAGTACTAGTTTATATGGGCCGCTTGAAGCTTTATCTGCATATTGCGAAATTTCTCCAGATACTTTGTTAAGTCAAGCTTTGAGAGAATATATGGTATTATAAAATAAAAGTTGTAAACGATTTGGATAATTGTTAATAAATAAAATAGTATGTATCTAAACATGTATTTTATTTCTATTCGTATTAAGGTTATAAAATGATTTAATAAAGTGAAAAAAAAACAATTAAAAACATTCGTTTTTTCAACGCTTGTCTTTTGTTATTTTACAGGAATAAAATACTTTTTATTTTAGTTTAATTTTTATTTAGATATAAACCTCTAATTACAGCATTTATTTTACAAGATTCTGTTGAATACATAGGTTTTCAGTTAACAGTGAAAATTGTAAAAGTTGGCTATGTTTTCATTTATTAATTTGTTTATTGTTTTACTCAATCATTGTGGTTTCATAATAACCCCAAGGTAACGTATTATGAGAATTTTGTTGCAAGTAACGTTTATCATCGTACAGACTTAATGCAATTTTTTCTTGTGTTATTGTAAAGAGCTCATGGGCGTATGAACGAAACGTTGATTGGGAGACGCTTTTAGTTGTAAATTCGTTTAAACACTTAACATAATTATTGAAACTAATGTCATTTTTTACCATTGAATATTTAATCCCCTTAGATTTTTTGTGACACCTAAATTATTGTTTACAATTCTTTCAATATTTGCATCATCCATATTATTCTTGTATTTATCCCACAATGCCTTTCGATCCTCATCCGTCGTACTGATCTTAAACGAATACATTTTAGATCTAAATCCAACAAAATGAGTCTTAATGCGACCCTTTGAGCTTGTTTTAGATTGCGATAGTGCAAAGTGTACTCTTTTTTGTGGTATAGGGTGGTCATAAGTTTTGGAAACTTACTTCTTGGTGGAACATGATGTTCGCAACGAAACGGTAAATCTCGATGTAAGTCATGCAAGTGTTCTGGGTATTCCAAATCCACTTGTAGTATGTACCCCATCTCCGCGTCGTTAGGAATGCTAAGAACATCAATATTGGGGTCAACCTACTCGAAACCCCCATATGGTAAGAATTGAGACATTGCCCAACCATACAAATTGTTGACATCTAAATATAGCAAATATTTACTAGGCTTTGATGGATCATAATTATGCATGTATTTGTTATTAGCCTCAGAGTATCGGTTACTGACTTGACTTATACCACCTCGGATAGCTTTCTCAATACACATGATTTTATCGATATCCCGCAGCAATTTAAGTTTACATCCTGTATACTTGAGCATTGCATCCCATGAAAACCCTGGCATGGTATAGTACCAAGCAGAATCAAGACCGTATGTAGCTCGACATTTTTGTCGAAAATTTTCAAAGATGCCAGTCAGTAACATAATATCTGTCATCATGTATAGCATGCTATATTCCAAAATATTTTTAATACCGAACGAACGTCAAACTGTTTGTGCATGATGATACATATTTTTGGAGATGTGTTGACCTGATAATGAGCTGTAAAATTTATCAATTGATGGTAGTTGCGTTTCATTCAATTTATTGAAAGAATCAATATATTCGTATGGAAATATGCCTTTTCTTTTCAATAATTCCATTTGTTCGGTACTCGCATTTGGAAATTCACCAGCTAAATATCTTAAATCCTCAGGTTGTAATGTGGCAGCCAACTTGTCCTTAACGTGGTAGTTATTTTTGTTTTCCTTTTTCGCTAGATCTCTAATCATCATATTATTTAAATCGTAACCACTGAGATTATGAAAAAAAATTGAGACAACGAAAAGTTTTTTGAAATTTAATTTGCGCACTTGGTGTGCGAATTGCGAATCCTCGGAAATCTCCAGTAAAATGATCATGATCACGAACAATTACATCCTTATCTGGAAACGTTTTTTCGCAAATGTGACAATTAGATGCATCATTAAAACTGGGTGTAGCAATCATAGGTACAATAGCTTTAATTTTCCTTGTACAAATGCCGCCAACTCAGACATTTACTTGGCCAACCACTCCATCACGCGAAGACCGAAATTTTTAATTTTCAATTTAATTGTCTTTAAATGACCTGCGTTTATCTGTAGTTGTCGTAACTTAGCTAATTCCAAGTCCCCACACCGAATCGCTTTAGTAAACAAAGTCAAATATCTCTTAATGTGTTTTAACCAAATATTCGCTTCTCGCAGTGTATAATTTAAATACCGAGGTTACCAATGTCACCACTCATAATTAAATAAACAATAAAAAATTAATAAATGTAAAAACTCACCAGTATTAATGCTCAGCTATTTTAAATGATGCGAGAGGCTGGTTTTTTTCTACGTCCACTTTCCCTTCGAAAATTAGTGAATATTTTTCTCTACAAAGTTCGCCGATGATTAATCGGTATACTTCGGTCACCCGATGAGGCAGGAACACGACTTCAGTACCTAAATCCAGTAGAACTGCTTCCCCAAATTTTGTGTTTACCACTTTTCCTGAGTGAATTGGAAAGGGTGTCCCAATTGGCAAATCTACCATTTTTTTTATTGCTTTGCGTTCTGCAACCAAAGATGATGCATTAATTTTTGCTAGATCCATCTGCAACAATATACATTTTCTTAATTTACCATCGAAATATTTTTTTTGCGTGCTTCTATTTTTTAATCAACATCTACTTTATTATCTGTGAAATGAACTGTATTACTTTAAAAACGAGAAAATTAAACATATTGACAAATAATATTCCATGTTTTAAATAATACAGAAATTAATAAACAATATAACAAACTTAGAAAAAATGACGGATAACAGATGTTGTATAAAATCAAAATTTTTAAATATTTTTTGTTTCATTTTTTCAATTATTATTTGTGAAATACACTGTTCTATTTTAAAAACGAGAAAATTAAACATATTTACAAATAATATTGCGTGTTTTAAATAATGCAGAAATAAATTAACAATATGACAAACTCAGAATGATGGTGTATAAAATCAAATACGAGCCCTCTAAAATATATAAAATAGTACTTACTTTTTAATTTTTATTTGTAGCAATAACACGAAACGAACACGTTACCACTAAGCTTCTTGTAGCACAAACGACCACTGTTGCTTTCGCAAATATTGAGTGTAGAATGGAAGTACAAAATGTATTCGTTTATTAAAATGGCAGGCTAGTATGACGTAACTCGACCGGAAATTAGCGAGAACTGCAAGCTCATTCTTGTTACACGTGCACCGGATATTCTCGACTGTGAAAACGCCGAAGTGTGAGAAAATGTTAAAAAGGAATGTCGCCGATTAACCTTGCATATATAATTATACGCAATATTTCGGATCATATTACGTCCGGTGGCAACATTCTATGACTAACAAGCTGATTCTTGAAAAATTGTTGCACGTGTTTCCGGTCACCGTGTGAGAAATGTTAAAAGGAAATGCACATCCGCTGGTTGGAATTTTTATAAAGATTCTCGCAACTTACTCGTAAAATATAAATTGAAAAATAAACGAATTTTTGCTGTTACGCTATTCGTTGTGGATAAAATATATACGAGGTTGATTAAAAATTACTCGTAAAATATAAATTGAGAAAATGTAAAAGTTCTTACGCTAATCATCGTCTATAGAATATATACGATGTTAATCGTATTAATTAAAAAATTAATTAAAAATTACACACTTCTTCTCTTTGTCTGTCACCGTTAATTCATCTTCTTCTTTTCGGCTATCAATTCGTTTCTTTTCGGCTGTCGCCATTGGTGTTCGTCGAGGCGTATCTTCTTTATTATTGGAGGAATGGGGGAGCGTTTGGGTGTCTTTTCGTTAATATTGTGGAACCTCTCCACCAGTCGTTCTCATTGGTGTACTTTGAGGCGTATCTTTGGTATTATTGAGGAATAGGGGGGCGTTTGGGTGTCTTTTCGTGATAAGCCTCCACCATTGGTTGATGTACGTCGTTCTCATTGAACGTCGATGCACAAGTTCCCATTGGGGGCGTTCCTATGTCACCATTGGTCGGTGAGACACAAGGATGAACTCAATTCGATGTCATGATGCCGCTATTGGACATAGATACGTTCCAACGTCACGAGTAGGGTGTTTTTGTATCACCATTGGTCAAGGATACGTTCTAACGTCACGAGTGTTGCGTTTCTGTATCACCATTGGTCGAGGATAGGTTTCAACGACACGAGGGGACGTTTCTATGCCACCATTGGTCAGGCGTTTACTTGGAAGTGTTTCTGTGTCACCATTGGTCAACGATATGTTCTAACGTCTCGAGGGGACGATCCTCGAGGGACATAGATACGTTCCAACGTCACGAGTAGGGTGTTTTTGTATCACCATTGGCCAAGGATACGTTCTAACGTCACGAGTGTGGCGTTTCTGTGCCGCCATTGGTCGAGGATATGTTCTTACGTCACGAGAGGGGCGTTTCTGTGCCGCCAATGGTCGAGGATATATTTTAACGTCACGAGGGGACGTTCCTACGCCACTATTGGTCGAGGATATGTTCTAACGTCACGAGGGGACGTTCCTATGCCACCATTGGTCGAGGATATGTTCTAACGTCACGAATGGGGACGTTCCTATGTCACCATTGGTCAGGCGTTTACTTAGAGGCGTTCCTATGACATCATTGGTCGCGGGGCGTAGCATAGAGACACGAGGGTCGTACTTACGTCACCATTGGCCGAGGGCGTAACCTTGAGACACTAAAGACGTTCCTACGTCACCAGGGCGCGTGGCCTAGAGTGACAGGTCACTTCCGCTCCAGAACTAACACTGTCCATCTACTCACATATCCATACATTCTCTATCTAATTAGCCTTTATCGGTCCATATTTGGACATAGGCCTCTCCAATCCTTTTCCATTCTTCTCTGTCTGTCGCTACAGTCATCCACCTAGAGCCCACGTGGTTCTTGATATCATCTGCCATCTTATTTGGGGCCTTCCTCTGCTTCGTTTATATTCCCACGGTCTCCAATTTATAAGAATTTTGTTCCATCGGTCTTCTTTTTGTCTTGTATTGGATCCGGCAAAATTCAATTTTGCAACTTCTTGTCTAACATCTCTCACTTTTGTTTTCTCTCTTTTCGTTTCTCTTTCTATCCATTAGTCTAATATGCAACATTTGTCTTTCCATTGCTATTTGGGTTTTTATGATTTTGTCCATGTTTGCTTTTATAAATGTCCAAGTTTGGGAACCATAAGCGAGAACAGGGAGTACGCATTCATTGTATACTTTGCTCTTAAGATGCTGTGGATATCTTTTGTTTTTAAGGATGTAGCTTAGTTTGCCAAATGCCGCCCATGCCAGTCTAACTCGTCTTTTTATCTCTGCTGTTTGGTTTTCTTGGTTAAGTTTTATAGTTTGACCAGATATACATATATATATATATATATATATATATATATATATATATATATATATATATATATATATATATATATATATATATTTATATATATATATATATATATATATATATGTATATATATATATATATATATATATATATATATATATATATATATATATATATATATATATATATAATCCTGAACTTGTTCTATTTCATCTTGTCCAATCCTAGTTGTGATGTATTCATCTGTATTTGTTATGATTTTGGTCTTGCTGTAATAAGGCCTATCATTCCAGCTTCTACGTCCAGTTCTTTCATCATTTCAAATAATTCTTTTTTATCGGTTATCAATGCGATGTTATCAGCGTACCTTAGATGGTTCAAGCGTTGTCCACAAATCTATTAAAAATTGTCTATTCCGTCTAAGAATCGTTGTCCCATTCTAATCTTTTAAAAATATCTTCCAGAGCCTGATTGAAAAGTTTCGGTGATATTGTGTTGCACCCTGTTTAATACCTCTATTTATTTGTATTTGTTTTGTTCCTTCATAATTTAGTTGTTGTTTTGGCTTCCTTATATATATATATATATATATATATATATATATATATATATATATATGGTTATGATGTTTTGTTTGTGTATAGTTTTATGAGCAATGAGTGTTTTTAAATAACATATATATATATATATATATATATATATATATATATATATATATATATATATATATATATATATATAGGGTTTTTATCGCGGTTCTCAAAGAATTAGTTTGTAAGCACTTTTTAAAATGATCTTTATTATAATATAATTATGTATAATATATACATCACCACTCAATGTCTTCGTTGTCAGCGTCGATTATCCTTCTTTTTGTGAACTTGCATTGCCAAATACACCACAATGTTTTAATTATCAGCTTCCACCATTTTAAAATATTTTTCTTTAATAGCATTTATAAATCGGTAAAATATTCTTCCTTTTCTTTATTGCTTTTTTGTTTATTCTTCTTTCTAATAATCTTTTTTCTCTTCCAATCTCCAATCACCATATACATAATATAATTTTTAATCTTCAACTAATACTCTCTTAATACTATTTTTTAATCTTCATCTAATATACTTTCCAATTACTAATTCACTGATTATTGACTATCTTGAATACTGCATTAATGACTATTGAATACTGTACTAATACCCTGACCGACTGCATACTGTCTTTTCAATACTAATACCTTAATACTGACCATACTGATTATACTGACTATACTGACCCTAATACTGACTATACTGACTACGAATCACATCGTATTTATATCATTTCAAAGTTCACGAATATTCTTGAAAAAAATTTCTTCGAATCCTTCTATTTCATAGACACTACAATGTTCGCGAACATTCTACTACGGATAAAGGTTAAATTCTTTCTATTGACGTCTTATTTTAGAGTTCTAGATAATTCTTTATTCTTCTATAGAGAATTTTATGGAAATTTAGGCTTTTCAGATCAGAATGTAAACTTATATATAAACTAAACATTTTATATTAATAAATAACCCTATTTTAAATCCATAATTATTCACAAAAGTTCCCACAACCACATTTTCGTCAGTGTATATTTGGTTGCCTATAAAGATGGCGTACTTAAATATATTTATAATATCATAATTATTAAAATAACCAAATAAATTGCAAAATAAAAAACTTTTTAAACTTATTATTATGCTAATTTCTTAAGAATGCCCTCATATAAATACTTTTTATAATATTCTCTAGTATATAACTTATAAATTATTTCTTTAATCACTATTTAAGTTTATTCTAGATTACCTTCGTTTCTCCTATATTTAATATTATCTCAATACCCCAAAATTAATTTTAAAAGAAATAATTCATTTATTATTTTTTTAAATATTAATTTTCTTATCCACACACATTCGTAAATATAATAAATTAAATAATTCAATTTCTTATTTAAAATTGCTTTATTAAGTACACCTCTGTTCCCTGTCTATGTCAACTGTCATGTCAAATGGAGGCTATATTTTGTGTTAACAATGAATAAAGATAACCTAAGCGTGTAATCTATATTGTGTTCTGTTTATTTACAGACAAGATCTAGGTAAACATTCATTTCATTTTTCTTCTTTCCGTTCAAAAGGCTCTCATCAATATGAATGGTAAGTTTTACACTTTTCATATTATTTTTAGAAAGACATTTATACAATCAATTTAGTATCTAACCTCCAAATTATGATTTTTGGGTCACAAACAATTTTCATAAGGACAAGATCAACACCTGCTCAGAAATACCAAACGCATGATGTCAAATTGATACATTATTCCAGAACAATGAAATCTACCATCTATCTTTCTCAACAAATCAAGTATGTCTAATAAAATGGATCTATCAGTGAACTGTTAGTGGTGTTATTATTTAGTGCTATCAGTGTTAAAAGTATAGAAGACATTATTCAATCTCTTCATAATATTTGAAAATGTCTCCTCTAAGTTTATTATCTGCATCTATCAACACATAACTATTTAGTCCATTCTGATTTTCGATTCTGTATGGACCTTCAAACATTGGTTGTTATTTCTTACAACGGTTTTCTCTAAAATTCCCTTTTCTAAGTGAACGAATTAAAACTTTATCTCCTTTTTGAAATGTGATTGGTTTTTTAATTTTTCGATTTTGTCTTCTGATATATTTTTCAGCTTTCCTCATAATTCGGCTATTCACTTTCTGCATTACTTGTTCTAACATATCCTGATTATATTCACTAATCCATTTTCTGTTTCCTATATGGCCAAACAATAAATATTCTGGTACTTCCTCTGTATTTAAATTATGTGTATTATTTAAAAAATATTCTACTTGTGCTATATGTTGCTGTCATGTTCCATATTGATCCTGGCACACTATCCTTAAATATTTTATAATTTCTTTAATATATCTTTCTGCAGGATTTGCCTGAGGATGTCTGATACTTGTAAAATGAATGTTGATCCCCTTTTTCTTACAAAATGTCCGAAATTTTTGGTTGTTAAAATATGTAGCGTTATCTATTATGAAATATCTAAATGATTAATATTTCTTCGAAATTTCTTCGAAAAAATGATTAATATATAATTTCAATGTTTTAACATTTGTTCTTGAACAGGGATATAGTTTAATAAATTTTGTATATAAATCAACTATCACTAGTATATGCTTTTTTCCTGTTGGACTGGGAACTAAATTTGAAATTAAATCCATGGAAACTGTATTTAGTTTTTCATATGCAACATTAGATTTATACGTGTTCTGGTTTTTGAAATTATTTTCTTTGTTTATTTGACATATTTGGCATTGGATAGTAATTTATTTTGCTATACTTATGTCATTCTTTGCAAAATAATTATCATTAAATAGCATCCATAGCTTTCTTGAACCAATATGCATGTAATTGTTATGTAAATTTTTCAATATTTTCCTAGCCAAAGTTCTACTTATTACATATACTTCTATGCCATTAATTATTTTATAATACACCCCATGTTTCCTAAGCACTTTTTGTTTTTCACTCAAATTGATCTGATCTCTTATAATTTCTTCTTTAGAATATAATCCAGTGCTTTCTACTAACTGATTTAATACAATTTTTATTGTTCGCTGCCCTTTTTGTGATGTATTTTCTAACCTTGACAAAGCATTTGCCACTATGTTGGATTTTTCAGAAATGTATTTGATTTCAAAACTGTATTCACTCAGTATTAGGCTCCAACGGTGTACTCGACTGTTTCCATATTTGTTATTTAATATAGATGTTAAAGCTTGGTGATCTGTTTCTATAGTAAATTCATTACCCAACAAATGAAATCTTAATTTTGTGACACAGTGTATGATACTTGCTACTTCTAATTCTGAAACTGAGTAACCCTTTTCATGTGACTTTGTATTTCTTGAAATGAATTGTATCGGGTATTCGACCCCATCATGTATTTGTAATAATACCCCTGATAATCTCTCTATTGATGCATCTGTTCTTAATATGAATGGCTTTGTGTAGTCAGGATGGTAAATTTTTAAATTTGATAGAAAAATGTTTTTGATTTCTTAGAATGCTAGTTCTCTTCTCTGATCCCATCTCCATTTTACACCTTTCCTCAGCAGTTCAAGTAATGGAATTTCTTTTATACTTAGATCTGGTATCATCCTTTTATAATAATAAATTTTTCCAATAAATCCTCTTACTTAAATTGTGTGGTGTTTTATATTCCTGAATGACCTGTGTCCGTTTTGGATCCATTTGGATTCCCTTAGTGTTAAGTTTATAACCTACATATATTACTTCTTTTTGAAAAAATGTACATTTTTCTTGATTTATTTTTAGTCCAACTTTGTCTAATCTGTTGAATATAATTTTTAGCTGTTTTTCATGATCTTCAGCCGTTTTAGAAAAAATTAATATATCATCAATGTAGTGAATTACTTAATGTTCATATTGATCCAAAATATCATGAAGACATCTACATAGAGCACTGCAAGATGACTGAAGTCCAAATGGTACTACTTTGAATTGATATACTACTCCATCTATCTGAAATCCCGTATACTGTCTACTTTTTCTTTCTAGAGGTATTAACCAGAAACTATGCTGTAAATCGATTTTAGTAAAAAATGACATTCCTGTAATTCTTCCTAGTATTCCATCTATACTCATTGGTACTTCAAATTGCTTTTCAGTGATCTTGTTAATATTCCTTGCATCCAAACATAACCTGATTTCACCTGATATTTTACGTACTACTACTATAGGGTTTATTAAACGTGTATCTGCCTTCTCAATGATTCCATCTTCTAACATATTATTAATCGTTCTGTTTACTTTTTCTCTGTATTTATATGGTATTGGGTATGATTTTGTTTTAAAATCTTTTTCTTCTTTTTCTTTTATACTATGGATATAATTTTGTGCAATTCTATTTTCTTTATTGACAAGTCCCCTGTGTTGCTGCAATATGGAAACGACTATTGATTTATTTTCTTCAGGGCAATTTAAAACTTTTATCACATCTTCTTCTTTACAAATAAAATTATTTTTCATTATGTACTCATTATTCTTTGCTTCCAATTTTACGCACTCCACCTCGTAGGCATCCATCTGCTTAAAATTTCCATACCTTAAATATTCACTACAATTATTCTTTACATTCTTTTGGGACATCTCCCTATCATCAAAATACATTTCTTCTTCATAAACATCATTACTTTCTTTTAATAATATCCTATCAACTCTTATTCCTTCTTCCACCTCATCTTTCTGCATAAGCTTAATTATTTGCCCTTCCAAAGTTACCATTTTTTCTTCAAAATCTATCTTTACTTTCTTCTTTTCCAATTCGTCATTTCCCATTAATATATCAACACATAAATCCTTGACAACAAATCCTTGCATATTAATTTCTTTATTAAGAATATTAATTTTAAAATTGGCTAGTTTATTAATTTCACCCAACTTCTTATTATTTGCACCAACAATTTTAATTTTTGGAATCTTTATTATATCTGATAGTTTTAATGTATTAAAAATAAAATTCTACGAGACTAAAGTACTTTCTGAACCAGTATCTATCATAACCTTAATCATTTTATTTTTGGTCATAGCATTTATATAAATTAAATTAATAGATTCAATAATTTTATCTTCATCTAAAGAAGTAAATACAGAAGGTTTTTCATAATGGCAATGGCCCAACTTGTAAATCAGAAAGTTTACTGAACAAAATTTGGATTGTTAGAATTGTCAGATTGTGTCTGACCACTTGGATCTAATGTCCTGTTTCTTTCACTACTATGACTTCTACTCATATTTT